>NC_052501.1:55859673-55868735 GCF_016617805.1 Bactrocera tryoni | reverse complement strand
AAAATAATATATTTTGCTTATAAAAACTTGTGACTCTATACTGATTCGTTTTAGAAAATACCAATCAATCATCAATAAAGTTATCAGATTAAAATTGACACAATTAGTATCCTCAAGGTTTTTAATCTTATCCCCAAAATTTGTCGGAATTGGACTATAGCATTTCAAGGATATTGACACCAAATATGTGAAATTCGGAAATAATTTGTCATGATATATCTTTGTGATAACATTGGGAAAAATTGATTCAATACTTCTTTGAAACCCCCAGATATTTAAAATTAAAAATCTTCTGTTTTATGATTATAAATAATGAATACAATATTTCTTACTTTTATTTAAAATATAAACGAAAATTCCACATATCACTTTGCCTCGCGAGAGTTTAAAAAGTTTAGTTACATCCTAACTTGGCAGTTCCTTACTTGTTTTGGGTGAAAAAAGTGTTTTAGGATAAAGATAAAAGGTAATCTCTGAGTTTTGATCAGAAATTTTTTACACTTTATTTTCTTCACTAGAAGCTGCTCATTCGGAACCGCCGATATCGGACTTATAACATATGGCTACCACACAAACAGCTCAAAGGATCGAAATCAATTACTTGTACGGAAAAATTTTTTTGAATAATTCCAAAATTATAATTTTGTAAGAAAAAAAGTGAACATCGAAGGGTATTGTAGTTCGATTCAGATGAAGTTACCATTTGTTCATGTTATAATGAAAATAATGTAAATTATGGGTATACATAACTTTGTTGATATTATTACAGAAAACTTCGGTCATAGAGTTATCACTGTGTCAACTCCGTACGAATGTGTTTTGATAGAGTTGCCACGTTTTCTCGCTTAAAACACATAATTTTATGTATTACTGCTAACTGTTAACTTCAGTAATGAAACTACTATAATCATACAATTTATGTGTAAAGTAGAAATAAACGAGTCATACATTTTCATACAGAATCCATATTTAGGCACAATGTTAGTCTGTGCCCAATACTACTACTATCGCATTTCTATATACATATAATTATGGTTTTGTAATACTCAACATACATAGAAACTTTCAGTCACTCGTTGAGGTAATACTGTTTTCAAGTTAAGGACAAAATGTCACATAAATCTTTGTCTGAGTTTTAATTAAAATACTTAAGATAAAAGTGGAGTAACACAATGCTGGCAGACAGACGGGCGAGCATCACTCTCCGTACACTAAAGAGCGGCATTTAAACCAACTACACAACCAAAATATACAAATTAATGTGACATACTTATGTATTTACGCACAGTGATCTATTGGCTATGCACACTTGTGCAACAACTGATTTGCATTGCATGCAACAACAAGAACTGTTCCGCCAACTGCTGAAAATAGCGTTTAATGTGAATTGTTACTACATTGTTAAGCTTGCTCTTTGCTTGAATGCCATTGCGCTGCCTGTGGCCCGTCCACTCTTCTCTCTCTCTGTGCTCTGACTTTGATTGCCCACAGTATTTCATCTGCTTTAGCTTAACTTAAGTTTTTTGTGGTTTAGATTGCTGTGGCATCGAGGCGGGCTTTACTTGTGCCCATCCACACAAATATTTCTGTCGCTTGGTGGATCGCTCGCTAAACTCTAACTTAAATGGCTATCAAATAATCTTTCTACATTACTTCACTATGTTCTGAGACATAATTTTGGTTGTTACAGTGAATTTCTGTATTCTAGTATCTTTACTTTGGCTGTTACTGCTGCTTCGTATTCTTTTGTTCTCGACTTTATTAAAAAATTGCATAATAAATTCCTGTCGAAAAGCGTAAAGTTATAAATAGCAATCACCACATTTCCACAAAGTGAACATTTATTGAGATTTTAGAGCTACTGACGTGCCTCTCGGTTAACTTAACTGAGTCGAAGGCAACATTTTACTCACTAGCCTTGTAAGCGGCCTTGAGGAGCGGCAAGGCGTAGACATAATTAATGCTATTTTACTTGTAGTAGTGTGAAAGTATGTTCAGAATTACATTAGCTAGGTGTTAAGTGAGGAAATGTATGTAAATGTACATAAAATCAGTATATGAGATACAAAGTGTGCTTATGGAAAATATATATTTACATAAAATAAGGATAGTAACAGAATACAGCTTGCTAGAGATCATATATATTATAAAGGTATTTCGATTCGTAAAACAGCAAAAATATAAACAAAAGATTTTGCTAAGATATGCATATTAAAATAATTTATTTTGCTTTTGCATTTGTAAAACATTCTTCTCTTGAAGTACCAATGATTCGAAAATTTCATCCGTTCTTTCTCGGTAAAAAAAGTACAAAGTTATTACATAATTAATAACATATAAGAAAAAATAATAGTAATTAAAAAAACAAAGTTCCACAGTATGAGGAATACTGTATTTTTGTTATATTCGAAAAAATCGATTGACATTAAAATATCCAAGTACTATATACTCCTATGCATACAAACATAAGAGGCTCAAACAGCTTTCGCAAATATTTTATTAACAAATTATATATAGTTCACCGAACAAATGCGCCGTTTTAGTACTGAAATTTGTTTTTTTTTATACTCTCGCAATAATCTTGGTACGGAGAGTATTATAGTTTTGTTCACATAACGGTTATTTGTAAGTCCTAAAACTAAAAGAGCCAGATATAGGGTTATGTATACCAAAGTGATCAGGGTGACGAGTAGAGTCGAAATCCGGATGTCTGTCTGTCCGTCCGTCCGTCTGTCCGTCCGTCCGTCTTGACTTGAGTAAAAATTGAGATATCATGATGAAACTTGGTACACTTATTCCTTGGCTCCATAAGAAGGTTAAGTTCGAAGATGGGCAAAATCGGCCAACTGCCACGCCCACAAAATGGCGGAAACCAAAAACCTATAAAGTGTCATAACTAAGCCATAAATAAAGATATTAAAGTGAAATTTGGCACAATAGATCGCATTAGGGAGGGGCTTATTTGGACTAATTTTTTTGGAAAAGTGGGAGTGGCCCCGCCCCCTACTAAGTTTTTTGTACATATCTCGGAAACTACTATAGCTATGTCAACCAAACTCTACAGAGTCGTTTTCTTCAGGCATTTCCATAAACAGTTCAAAAATGGAAGAAATCCCATACAAAGGTTATGGTGAAAATCACTAAAAGCGCGTTAACCGACTAACAAAAAACGTCAGAAACACTAAATTTTACGGAAGAAATTGCAGAAGGAAGCTGCACCCAGGCTTTTTTTAAAAATTGAAAATGGGCGTGGTCTCGCCCACTTATGGACCAAAAACCATTTCTCAGGAACTACTAGACCGATTTCAATGAAATTCTATATATAAGATTTTCTTAACACCCTGATGACATGTACGAAATATGGGTGAAATCAGTTCACAACCACGCCTTCTTCCAATATAACACTATTTTGAATTCCATCTGATGCCTTTTCTGTATGTATAATACGAGTATATACGTTAGGAACCAATGATGATAGCGGAATAAAACTTTACAAAAATACGGTATTTGAAAAATATGTAAATAACGTATAATGAAATCTCGATTATCACTTTATCATGCGAGAGTATAAAATGTTCGGTGACACCCGAACTTAGCCTTCCTTACATGTTTTTATATTAAAATGTTATGACATATTAGTTATAAATAAGAAGAAATGTTTTGTTTTTAAATATTAGCAGTTTCTTCTGGCTGCTTTCACTTTACCCATTAGTCCTAATATTAATTATAACGTTTTTGTTAAATATGTTAAAATGTTTGACTGGACGAGTTTATTATGAGAGAGGGATGAGTAAGGAACAACGGAAATATTGAAACCCGAGAAATTAAATTCTCTCACGCGGACATTGTATATAAATCATATTAATATCACATTACTATATTATACCCCTATTTCTAAAACTTCTTTCACTCCATGCGATAGAAAAAGGTTAAGAAACTGTATTATATCTATGACGAGGGTGAAAATATTACATCTGCGCATGATGTATAATGTACATACATACGTATTACAGAAAATTCAGAATATTTTAACAAACAAGAAAAAACGTTAACTTAGCTAATGTACCCTTCATAGGTGCATTTCTTTTAGTAAATATGAGTCCAGTTTGTATGAAAGCTATATGCTATAGTAATCCGATATGAACAATTTTTTCGGAGATTATGTTATTAACTTAAGCAGTAATCCGTGTCAAATTTCGTGAAGATACCACATCAAATGCGAAAGTTTTCCATACAAGCCCTTGATTCCGATCGTTCAGTTTGTCTGGCAGCTATGTATATGCTATAGTGAGCCGATCTGAACAATTTCTTCCTATATTACGATATTTCTATGAAGAATAACTCATACCAAATTTCGTGAAGATATATCGTCAAATGAGGAAGTTTCCCATGCAAACATTTGATTCCGATCATTCAGTTTGTATGGCAGCCATATGCTATACTTAACCGATCTGAACATTTTCTTCGGTGATTACATTGTTGCCTTAGAAAATAATCTATACCAAATTTCGTGAATATATCTTGTCAAATGTGAAAGTTGTCCATACAAGAACTTTATTCCGATCGTTCAGTTTGTATGGCAGCTATATGCTATAGTTAACCGATCTGAACAATTTCTTCGGAGACTACATTGTTGCCTTAGAAATTAACATATACCAAATTTCGTGAATATATCTTATCAAATGTGAAAGTTGTCCATACAAGAACTTGATTCCGATCGTTCAGCTTGTATGGCAGCTATATGCTATAGTTAGCCGATCTAATCTATACCAAATTTCAGTGAATATATCGTATCAAATGCAAAAGTTTTCCATACTAGCACTAGCTGCCGATAGTTCAGTTTGTATGGCAGCTATATGTTATAGTGGTCCGATATCAGCCGTTCCGACAAATGAGCAGCTTCTTGAAGAGAAAATGACGTTAGCAAAATTTCAAAACGACATCTTAAAAACTGAGACACTAGTTCGTATATATACAGACAGACGAACAGACGGATAGACAGACAGACATGGCTAAATCAACTATTGTACATATATATACTTTACAGGGTGAATTTTCTTCAGCTAGTAATAATACATATACAAAAGCACTTGTAATTCAATTCACCAGGTAAGTAATATTTCAAAAAAAATCTATTTTGCTAAGTTGATAGGATTTAATATAAGTTAATAGGATTTAATGTGTCAATGAGTTTGATTACAACAGCCCCTGAAGTCGGTACACCTCAGTAGAGTGAACAAAAAATTTGTCTAAAATTTTATGTTTCGAAATAAATTTAAGAAACAAAATTTAAGAAACAATTAACAATTTAAGAACAAAAACGAATACATCAGATATACCTACATACTGCAAAAACTACTTTCTTAGAAACTTTCTTTTATTATATTTAACTTATGTATATTTAATACAAAATTGTGAAATTTAGTAAGTATTAATATTTGAATTTAAGTTAGTAGAAAAATTATTGTTTTTAAAAAGGAAGTATTAAAGTTAATATAACGACCAAAAGATAAATGCTGAAAGTCACCGCAATCAACCACATTTTTAATAATATCTCAAGAATTTTCCTAAAGATTATAATTTCCCATGATACAAAAAACTTTAAGTAAACATGTATTAATCGTTTCGAATATTTCAATCGTTTGTTTAAAGAAAATGTTGAAAATATTTTGAAATCAAAGTTAAACCAGCATTTTGTTAATCAGTGTCGGTAAAGTGTTCTACTATACCTTTTGATGCAGCAAACTTTACTGAAAAGATAGATAGAAGCTCAAGGTAATCTTTGATGAATTGAACAATTATTTTGCATATTATAACTGATCAAACATTCTAAATGAAAGTGATAGCAAAACAAGAAACGTTAATTTCGGTTGCGCCGAACCTAAAATAGAATCCAGAAATAGGAAGTCTCCATACAGGAACTATATTTTGCTCATTCAGTTTGTATGACAGCTATATGATATACATAGTGGTCCGATTTCAGAAACTTATTCAGATATTGCAGCACTTCCTTTGTGAGTACAAGTCGACAAATAAAAAAGATTTCTATACTAAAGCTTGACCTCGATCATTCAGTTTGCATGACAGATACATACTTATGTGCTATAGTATACTGATGTCAACGGCTCCAACAATTGAGCAGGTTTTTGGGGTGAACGTGTGAGAGGCTATATCCAGACAAACGGACAGACTGATGTGACTAAATTAACCATGCATATCACGCTGATCATATACATATATCTATATTTTTATATATGTATATATTTTATAAGGACTCAGAAGTTTGCTTCTGGGTATTACAAATTTCCTGGCAAACTTAATATCCTTGTCCAGGATATAAAAAATAGTCATAATTACTACTCCTCCTACTCTCGACACTGACAATCATGAAATATAAGATTAAATGAAACTTTATTGGATTAAAACAATGTTTAATGGAATAAATTTCACACTTTAGGTTAACAAAATATCCAAAATGTGTGAAATAATTTATTTTTAACGAAAAATAATTGTTAGTAGCTCGATAAATTTTTGAGTGTATAGTATCGACCATATCATCACCGAAATGTCCCAGAAATGACATTATATGCACCATTAATTACATTGTAATATTTTCTTCCACTTACCTTGGAAAATATAACCGCACAATTTCGCCTATTCGCCCTTTAATGTGATAACTGCACGACGTATTCGGCGGATACCAATGAGCGATACTCAAAAATATGCCCTCACTGGCACTACTATCCTTCAGCGAGTCGGAACTGAGCAGCCAATCGCATATGCCATGCTTGATGCCCGCTGTCTCGACGTGACCGGGCCAATTGCCAACATTGAAATGGAAACCAGTATTGAGCAGCGGGCCTGCCGGTGAGGTGACGAACTCGACGTACATGTACTGCGAGGTGCCTGTGAAACCGAGAGAGAGAAAAAGCAATGATGAACAATAGGAGAAAATGTAAGTGTATGTTGCATAAACATGAAGATGAATTGAGGCGCGTACGTACTTCTCTTATGCCTAGTTGACATTTAGAATTTTG
Organism: Bactrocera tryoni; assembly: GCF_016617805.1. Taxonomy (NCBI): domain Eukaryota; kingdom Metazoa; phylum Arthropoda; class Insecta; order Diptera; family Tephritidae; genus Bactrocera; species Bactrocera tryoni. The sequence continues at coordinate 55,861,698 of NC_052501.1, read as the reverse complement.
CAATTTCGACGCAACGACTTGTATGTGTATGCGTGACTACTGCGTGAAAAAGTAGCGAGCGCGTAAATTTATAAATATTAATTGCATTAGCCACACAATAACCGAGCCCAATGATGGTCTCTGGTAAGCCGTGCAAAGTTGCAAGGTTAACATCAGCATTTTTGGCTGTGCACGCGTGTTGGCTGGAGCTAACTACACCTCTTCGCAGTTATATTCGAACTTTATTGCATTGATGTTGATGTGTTGTTGTTGTATATTCATTTGAAATGTGAAAGCAGAAAAAGGCTACTGAGACCAGCTCTGGGGAACACAGTGGATGGGTGTTCATATAATCCAAAACTGTTCCACTGATAGAGAATTTTCAGCCCACCTGATAAATATAATTACAGATACGACAGTGGACAGGTTAAAGGTCTATGCATGTAGCTTAAAAGTCAATACCTTAATTATATTATAGTACTTATACATCATCTAGCGAACTCGATTCTTATATTATACCTGCAACATTATTTAAAATGAATGGTACAAACTTTAACTTTGGTCATCTAAATGTTTTCCTCCATTCCACAGCTCACTTTTTTAAATTCAGACTTTTACCTAGACAATGATACAATTGTAGTCAGATCCGACACTTGCGAAAGTCAGTACAAACAATAATAAGCGAAATGGCGATTAAAAGGACAACAAAAATTGCAATATGTGAAGTAATTTATTATGGAATTTGCCCATACACATGACCAACAGTTAAAGCTGACGCAGTGAATGCGAACGCTATATTCATTCTCATCAACGCACACAAATTGTGCCAAATCCACGGCGTATACCTAACATTTCGCCGTCTTTCGAATGTTAGATGACTTTATGTAGCTACGTTCTTGATACAAAAAAAATGTACGTATACAAAAGAAACCACATATTTACATACATTCTACATAATAAAATGTATGTATCAGAATTGTATTCATAAACAAAACAATTTAATACGCCCAAGTTGAGATTTTTGTTGAAATTTCATAATATTTGATTGCCCACTGTAAGTGTTTCAGATGTCACTTAAAGATCAATCTTAACAATATTACTTCTGAATTTACCCACCTCTTTGGGGTCCGATTATGGCTATGGCTCATACAAAAGATCCATTCCATTCAATCATTCACTGACTTACACATGCAACGACTCAATTATTTCTCTGCGGTAACGCCTTTAAATTAAATAACGTAATGACTAGCCAGCGTTGTGGCAGCACCTACATCCATTTTAAACTGCATTCCCATCCACATTGGTCTTTTGTCTTCCTAGGCAATCATATGCTCCTGCTGATTGTTCCGTTAACTTCCCGTCCATTTGCCTCTCTCTTGGATGTGCTTTATTGTTGTTTTCGTGCTAAATATGCTGATATTTGCTATTTTCTATTTACCAGCTACCATTCTATTTACCAGCTACCAAATGTCATTGACCATATTCTGAAATTTAGTTTGACGCACAGACCTCGCTTGCTTAGATGTATGTTTGCATATATCGGGTGATTTTTTTGAGGTTAGGATTTTCATGCATTAGTATTTGACAGATCACGTGGGATTTCAGACATGGTGTCAAAGAGAAAGATGCTCAGTATGCTTAGACATTTCATCATGAATAGACTTACTAACGAGCAACGCTTGCAAATCATTGAATTTTATTACCAAAATCAGTGTTCGGTTCGAAATGTGTTTCGCGCTTTACGTCCGATTTATGGTCTACATAATCGACCAAGTGAGCAAACAATTAATGCGATTGTGACCAAGTTTCACACTCAGTTTACTTTATTGGACATTAAACCAACCACACGAATGCGTACAGTGCGTACAGAAGAGAATATTGCGTCTGTTTCTGAGAGTGTGGCTGAAGACCGTGAAATGTCGATTCGTCGCCGTTCGCAGCAATTGGGTTTGTGTTATTCGACCACATGGAAGATTTTACGCAAAGATCTTGGTGTAAAACCGTATAAAATACAGCTCGTGCAAGAACTGAAGCCGAACGATCTGA